>NW_027282506.1:0-12500 GCF_046629955.1 Centroberyx affinis | reverse complement strand
CCTAACCTTAACCACTGACCCAAAAATCAGCTTTTTACCAATTGGGGACACGGCTTTTGTCCTCAATTGCACAAGCCGTCCCCAATCAACTGGTCTTAAGTCTGGTGTGTGTCCCTGAAAGTGACTTAAGTCATACCCACATACACACACACACACACACACATACACTCTCTTCTATTTAGACACAATCTATAGGATAGAGGATGTCTGACAACCATTTAGCTGTCAACAAACACATAATAAGCACCACAACAGGAGAACATAATAGAATCCAAAAGGCTAAGGGCTCCCAAGAGAGACTAATATCCCCCTCTCACTCTGAAAAAAGACTATTCTCTCCTTCTCCCCTTCCATAGGGCCCGAGCCATTAGATCGCCTTCGTTTCTCAATACTCTCTCCTGCTCTTTCTCTCTTTCTATGGCTCCCTGAGCCGCTTAGTGGAGATAGAAAGGCGGAAACAGCCATTTAACGGCTGACATGTCACACATCTACAGACTTACATACATACATTACATATTGCACAGCCTATCCAGGGTGGCTAGCAGAAAGTCTATCATTACATCCCAGTGTGTGTGTGTGTGTGTGTGCATTTGTATATAGCACTGTGTGCAGAGAAGAACACCAGGGAGAGGAGTAATCTTTGGCAAGCACAGCTGCACACACACATACACACACTCAAATTCTGATGCAACCCTGCCATTCTCCAGTCTTTGTATTAGTCTTCCTACCATCTTTCCTTCCCTTCCAATACTGACTGAGTTGTCCAGTGGAGTGAAGAATGTATTTTTAGCAGGTAATCAGTAATCTCTAGCAGAATACATTCAAAAAGTATAGTCTTCCCAACTCTGGTATAGCTTTGTAATTTCCTTTTGCTGTAAATTCCTGCTGTAGTATCTTTTTCCACCCATGCGTCCCCCTCTGCCCCTTGCTTTCCTCCACACCACAGGCTAACCAGACCGCTGCTCCCTGCTCAGCTCCTTTCTCCATCCTTCATCCTCTCCTCCTTCCTCCCTGCCCCAGGCCACCCCTCTGCTCCAGTCTCATCCAGCTTTTCGGGATGGAGAGAATACTGAGGATCAGTTCTGCTCAGTGACCTTTGGAGGTGGCCTTCAATCTAAAGGTACGGCAGGGGAGCCAGAGCTTAGAGAGATTTACTGGGGTTACCTACGGGAGAGAGAAGAGATTTCACCTCTACCGATCCTCTAGAGGCGAGGAGAGGAGAGGCGAAGAGGGGAAGAGAAGAGAGACAAAGAAGGGAAGAGAAGAGAAGAGAAGAGAAGAGAAGAAAGGAGAAGAGATGAGAAGAGAAGAGAAGAGAAGAGAAGAAATAGGAAGCGAAGAGCATATATTTCACTGTCTGTTCCGATAGAGAGAAGGACTTAGAGGGGCAGACTGAAGGGTAGGGCAGATGAGAGGAGATGAGAGGAGAAGAAAGGAGAGCAGAGGAGATATGCCTGCTGGTCACAGTGGGACAGCGGTCCTTTGTCTCACAGCTGGAGGCACTGACCACTGAGAGGAGAGGACAGATGCATAGATACGTAGGATTAGAGAGAAACATGGGGAGAGAGAGAGAGCACAACCATAAAAAGCACGGAAAGAACTGATGCCTTGAATATCCTTTTAAAGGAAAAACTGGAAAGGTTGCTGCAGAAGAATGAAACAAATACAATCCTCAGTGTTTGTGTCTGTATGATCATGACCATAACGGCCTATATTCTGTCAACTACAGTACAGATCTTTCGGCACTAAGAATGAGAACAGACATGCCCACCATTGGGACAGTTGAAGGTTAGAGCTGAAGAAATCACACCGTGTGATGTGTGAGCGTGTGTGTACGCGCGCGCGCGTGTGTGTGTGTGTGTGTGTGTGTGTGTGTGTGTGTGTGTGTGTGTGTACAAAACCGTCCCATGAGGGGTCCCCTTGCAGGTGGCTTTTAATTTTGGTCCAATTTGCATATATCCAATCAGGTAGAGTAATTGGGAGAGTGTGAGATAGCGTGGGGAGACGGCACACTCGCGCACACACACACACACATAGAGGGCGTTGGTCTGCCCCAGGATGCGAGAAAAATTCGTTGCAGACGAGCTGATGACACCGATAATTGTGACACTGAGTGATGGGTCTAATCAGCAAAAGTATCTTCCTAATCAATCGTCCTTCCTCCCTCCCTCCTGTCTCCCTCTCCCAGGTTTCAAAACAACTCCTTGTCCCCACATGAAAGGCGGCCATGTTGGAGATGAGCATGAATAGCCTGAATTGCAATTATTGACCTTGACAGGAAGGAGTAGACAAAGCTCAGCGATAAGAACCACACAGGAAGAGACAAATTCTTAACATGAAGCTACTTATATAACTGACTGCTGGCTGTCAGCTGATTTTAACTACATGCTATGGCTAAAGATGCAAAATTGCCGTATGCTCTTGTTTGATTTGCTAAAATATCAATTTTATATGAATTCACAAAACTGTAGATTGAATTAAAGTCTATTTTTCCACAAATCTACAGCCCATGTTAGTGTCTTTCGTTTAGATGGCATTATTGACCTTTACTAAAGGCGGTTGGGAATGGATGTTTCTTTGTTCTTTCATATCCAGACTTGTGTCAGAAGACAAAACAATACCTTCCAGTACAGCTGATCTCATGGTACACTGTGCCGGTGCCCTGCTGGACACATCTTCCTTCTCTACCACTGCAACCGATACAGTATGCTAGAACGCCTGAATACATATAGTGTTAGGATGACTGTATTAGATTAGATTAGATTTAATTAGATTAGATGGAACATTAATGATCCCAGTGGGAGTCATAGCAGCAGCAATGGGAATATAGATACAAATAGATGAAATAGAGTATTGAATATAATCCAATTGCAATAAAATAACAAACTGAGGATAATACAACAAATAAATAAAGATACAGTAAGTGAGTTTGTCACGTTAATGCAGAACGTGTGTGTAATGTCTTCCAAGAATTCTTGCTATGTTGAGAATTCTTCATAATATAGAGCATGTATTGTGCTGTGTACTAGGTCTTGCATTGTCCCCTTACACTGAAAGTGAGGTCCTGTTGTCTTCATAATGTTGCCAGTATGTATTTATTGTTCTGTGGTACAGGCTTTAGTTGCCTATATGTACCTGCACAAATGTCACTAAGATCAATTCTAGTACTTTTATTGTACTTGGTGAATGAATTGATTCTGAATTTTAACGTTGAATGCTCTAGTCATACACTGAGAATAGGTAGAAAGGTCACCGGAGTATAATAATATACCTAACAACGGCTACTGTGCAACTGCTGTATAATGTGATGTTATATTCTTGTCACACAATGCTGGCTTGGAAACACACGGCACTGTGTTGACAAAGTGTAAGACACAGAAAGTTAGTTTTTCACACCAACTCCCACTAGAATATTCAGCCAAAGGATGTTTTTGCCAGGGAAACATATCACATTTCTGTCTCTAACGTATAGGCTATATACAGTTTCTCTGAATGTAGAAATGTTCACTTCAGTGACAACATTATCAAACTTGCAACAGCATCTAATGTGTGTCAGCCAAACAACCTTTCAGGAATGTTTACCTGAACACAAGTGCCTGCTCTATCCATTCTAACTCTGTGGTTCAACAGTGGTTTCCTTTCTCTGGAGGCATGATGAAAAATGCATGTGGTGGAGAATGACAGCTAATTTCAGAGAGAGTGACAGAGTTTGTGGATTGTAATACTCTGTAGAAGCCTAATCAAAAGGAGAAGGGCCGGTTCGAGGAGAGAGAAACACTGAGCAACCCATAATTACCAACAGCCAAGCAAATGGGCCATCTAGGCACACAACCACTTAATTGGTAGTTAGGTTTTGCTGTGGAAAGGCACAAAAGCACCAGAGATAATTTCTTAATGGGGGCCTATTAAGTCTGAGGATCTGGCATTTAGGGCACACAAAGAGGCAAACACAAACATGCACATTACACACACAAAAACGCACGCTGATAGAGGCACACACACACACACACACACACACACAAGCACACACGCGCAAATCACACTAAGACACACCGTGGCCGTGTCCTGTCCACTCACACACACACATGCACACACAGATGTATCATCGTGGCAAGCAAGATGGCTGGCAGGCGTCTCCACTCCTCTAACCACCCTTCACTTGACACCGTTTTTTGCTTTGAAAAGGAGCTCCTGTTAGAGCAAGTCTTGCAAATTCACTGCGTTCACGTCGCTTGATCACACGTGTTAACAGGGAGAGGAGCGGGAAATTGACAAAGCTTATGTATGTGCATGGTGAAGCTGCCAGGTAGGCTGCTATGTGACTCCCTCTGTGTGTCTCTCTCTCTCTCTCTCTCTCTCTCCCCTCTCCTTTCTCTCATACTCATTCTCCCTCACATACAGACATGCACGCACACACAGCGCCACTCTGTGCTGCTCCAGTTGATTGAAAGCTTCAGCTTATCTCAGCCCTACGAGACAAGAGTACAAAATGTGTGGATCCTTGCCGGCAAACAGCACACGATTGGGTCATATAAATTCATGTTCTTCTCTGCTCATTTCTACTGAGAAGTAATAAAGGTTACTGCTGGCTAGCACAGTGCACTCTGCTCCCAGTTCAACATGGTGGAGAGGTGAAGACTAAGTACTAACACTTCTCCCCTTTCCCTTTCCCTTTCAATCAATTGCAACCACCCTGTGTGTGTGTGTGTGTGTGTGTGTGTGTGTGTCTTCATCTTGTTCTCTCACCTCAATCACGGACAGCTGCTGCCGCCTCTGTTGCTGGGAGGTAAAAACACGCACACACTCACACACACACACACACACACACACAAACACAAACACACGCACACACACGCGCATAGATACTGCCGTCCAGCATAGCAGATGCGGTTGGTCAGTGCGGCGGGCAGGCTCTGTAAAATTACACTTGAGGACATAATCTTGACACTGCACTGTGTTATCTCAGGCTGCCGCGATGTTGATTCAGCAACAGAAACATAGAAGCACACAAGACAGTCGCTGGGAGGAAATGAAGTGTGATGGCCCTCTGCTGTACCTCAGTTTATGTGGGAGTTGTACGTCTCACAGTACATTGAGAAAAAATCGTCTTTGGCATATCATTTGCTTTTGCCCTTGATTTAGTTTGGTGGGGAAAAAAAGCAGATCATCTGTATTGACAGACGACAGTGAGACTATTTAAGACAGAAGACATTTTTTGGTATATAGATTCGACATTTTCATGCCACTCATACATGTTTCCTACTGTATGTAGCCTCTATCAGCAATACTTTCAATTGTGGAAAACTCCTGGGCATTAAAGATTCCTGATCTCATTCACAGATGATGTACTTTAGGAGCTCTCTAAACTAGCTAGCAATTTTTTTCTGCTATATGCCAGCAGGAACTAATCTCTTGTGAAAACATTTATCTATGTGGAATCTTGCTTAATCATCTCCATGGTGTTGTGCAGCTCAGCATCTGAGGAGCTAGGTGGTTTGGATTAGGCCCTCCTGCTGTGTTCGAGTCTTATCACAGCCTCCACACTATATCCAGCTACAAGTCGATGGTCTTAGCCCAAGAATCCCTTCTCACTGCAAGCCCTGAATTCAACACATTGCCTTTTGTCAAGTGACAATATCTGTCTGTGGCTTTGAGCAACACATCACTCGACACATCAATTTCCCAGGGTCTTGATCTCAGCAATTGTTTTTTTGTTTTTTATTTTTTTTCTCTTTTTGAAGCCATGTTTTATTCCTTGGCATAGATATTTAGATTCACAGTTAAAGGATAATTCCAGTTATTTTCAACCTGGGCCTGATTGTCCTAGTTTTTGACACATGACTATTGATTGTGTTTAATCACAGTTGAACCCAAAAAGCAATTAAAACACGACCTTTCAAGACATAACACTGCAGTTAAAGATGTCTTTAAATAGCTACAGTTGAACAATTATCACAACATTTCAGTTCCAATTGTCCATTTGATACTTTTGTTAGCGTCGCTCACACACTTCCTTGTTTACTTTTGCTGGCTGCCACTGCTGCGGTCATGAGCAGATTGTATTTACAGAAAATACAATATGAGAACTGATGATGGTCTTTTGATCAAAACGTTTTCTGCTTGTGCACTTTTATTTTTTGCACCCTTTTTTTCACTTTGTCACCATGTAAATACATTTTGGCATTTTTTGCATCATCTGATCTCTTTTTGTCTTTTAACTTTATAGTGTGCAAATTCTTTTTTGATCTTCTATGCTGAATTTTTGAATTTACGCACCTGAGACATTTTTTTTTTTGACTTTCTTGAACAAAAAGAGTGCAGATATTTTCACTTACCCAGAAAACACGACATGAATGCAGCATCAAGACGTGAACTTTCTACTTGCCAACTACTAGCTCACGCTAGTTAAAATAACATATCTAATTCTGCAATATAGGCAAGTTTTAGGCAATGGATCATCGGAAAATGAATGTAGGCAGGTCTCATGTGTGAGTGCTACTGTGTTGAAAGGATGTGTTTTAATCGCTTTTTGGGTTCAACTGTTGGAGACTGTGTTTGCCCCGTGTGTGTGTGTGTGTGTGTGTGTATGTGTGTGTGCGTGCGTCTGTGTGTGTGTGTATTGGAGAGCAACACTTCTGGCGATCTGGAGGTATGAAAGTGATGACATTTTGAACACAATCAATCGTCATAGTGGCAAAAAAGGCCCGTGTTGAAAATAACTGGAATTATCCTTTAAGTTAGTGACCTGTCCTCCATCTCCAGCACCTCATCGCCTGTCCTCATCAGGGTTTATATATAGGCCGCTGCTCACGGGGAGAGAGAAAATGGCCGCCGCAGGTAGCAGACATGTCATGGAGTCTTGCAGAGAGGTTAATGATGGGTTGGCTGTCATTCCTGAGGCGGAGATGGAGATAGGGCATACACACATATACTTGACCACACACACACACAGACACACACCTACACACACGCAGACGGATGTCAAGGAAGTGAGTGATGCATGTTACCCTGAGTGTTTCTGACAAGCCTGAGCAGTCAGGGAAAACAAGGCCGTGCTGCTTGATTACTAACTGACACATGAATATGTGGAGACAGGCTGGCTGCTTCTAGTCTACTGATGAATTCTCAGTGTGTGTGTGTGTGTGTGTGTGTGTGTGTGTGACAAATACCACCACCTGGCTCAGTGTACACCCAGTATTCCCACAGGCACTCAACCCTGTGCTTCAGGCTTCTCGAGCACGTCCCAATAATTGCCCTTTCATCGCTCTTCAAAGTGTGTATCAGAGGGTGTGCGTGTTTAAATATGTGCGTGTGTATAGCTGCGGGCCTGCTGCTGCACATGTGTCGAGGGGATAATTATCCTTTCATATGTCCGCAGAAAGCTACTGCCCACTCACCCGTTCCTCTTCCCTAACTCTTAACACTTCCCTTTTGTTTTTTCTTTCCTTATATCTGCATGTCCACCTTCATGTTTGTGTCTACACCCATCTATCAGCGTCTCTCCCTATCTCCCTATCAATCTGTGGAATATGCACCCCTAGTTCTTCTTTCTCTTTCCCTCTCCCCCACCCCCCACCCCCCTCAAGCAGCACCACTCTTTCTGTCTTCCCTGGCGTCTGTGTGTGTGTGTGTGTGTGTGTCCGGCTGTCTGCAGAGTGGATGGAGCCCAGCTGTCTGAGCTGTCAATCACTCTGCCGGGAGATGAGATCAGGATGTTCAGAGGACACACAGCACCTATCTGGCACTCTGCAGATAAGAGCGCTGCAAGCAGGGGTGTGTGTGTGTGGGTGGGTGTCTATGTGTGTGCATTTGTACGTTTTTCTGTGAGTGTGTGTGTGTGTGTGAGGATGGGGCTATGAGGTTGAACCTGTGTGTGGTCAGTGAGGGGTGTCGGTGTGTGTGTGCGTGTGTGTGTGTGTGTGTGTGTCTATACCCAGAGTTGTAAAATCATCATCCAGTCAAGGATATAGAAGAAGTTAAACTCACCTAAACTCAGCATCTTGCTATTTATAAAATGAGGCTGACCCACTATTTTATTTATATCGGCTTATAAATGTAATCTGATTTCAATTCACACCATACATTACAATACATAATGTCAGACTGATGCAAGTAACATGAAAATAGGAAAATACGGTTGTTAGCCTTTTAGTGATATGGTGATCTTTTTATTTACAGTTCCACTACCTCAATGAGTCACGGTACTGTAGAGAGTAAGTACAGTAGGTAAGCTGTTGATAGGCTGTGAAGGGTATCAAGAGTTTGTAGACTTCCTTAATGTCAGATAATCTCATTGGCACTCCAGAGCCAAACATGTCAGCAATCACAACACAAACTCTTCAAATACAATAAATGTTGGTGGTACTTCGGAGAGGGAGATTAACTCAAACCCAGATATGACCTCAACCCTCGCTGCAACCCTAAGTGTGTGTGTGCATGTGCTTGTGTTTGCATTCGTATGCGTTTTTTTTTTGTAATGTCAGTCCGCTCTAGTCATCCTACACTTATCCTTCATCCTCTCTGCACCCAGATTTAACTGTAGAAGCCCCCCCCCCCCCCCCCCCCCCACACACACACACACACACACACACACCCCCGACACATACTAAGCCCCAGCACTTAGCCATACCCTGGATCACACACAATATTTTATCTCTCCAAACTGGCTGGGACATTTTTTTTTCCTCTCACTGTCTCCAGCTTGCTTAACATTGCCAAACGGAGCCAAATTGAACCAACTTAAAAGAACGAGTGAGATCTTTTGAAGAGAAGCATGACATAAACATAGCTAAGGATGAGAGCGGAGTAGAGGGGTGAACAAGCGCCACCCCCCCCCTCCTCCTCCCACCCCTCGTCCAATCCCTGCATGTGCATAATTCTGTCTCAGAGGAAGCTCTGCTGCTCTTAGATGTTGTGATTTGCATGGATTTGAAGACGAGATGGGGTGGATTTCTGGGACACTCATGACTGAACGTGACCATGGAGGCATGCTGGATTAAAAGGCTGGGTCTTTGATAAGGGGATGAAGGAGGGAAAGGAGAAAGGGGGAGAAAGGTGTATAGAGGCCAAGGCTTGACACTGGTTATAAGGTGGCACATTTCTGAACGTGTGATGTGCAGCTCAGGCAACTCAGGATGAGATGTGGGACAGGATATCATTCATGTAGAAGGGCATCGGGAGGTGCGAAATGATGGGGAAGCAAAATATATCCATAAGAGAGACAGATGAGTAAGTTTGGAGAGTGTAGAAGTGCAGAGAGGCAAGGGCAAAGTTGAAGGGTGGCTATAGGCTGCCAGGGAAGCCCTGTTAGTCAATAATACCCCGGGATTAGCCGTCAGCACAGCTGCATTCAACATTTACAGGTCCTGCTGTCTGCTCGCTGATTAAACAGTTCAGCCTGAGTAAACAGCCACACCTACACACACACACACACACACACACACACACACACACAAACACACACATGCATACATACATATACACACACACAAATACATGCACACACATACACAATTCAATGCTCAAAGACAGAGGAAATGGATGGAAACAGGGAAAGAGAGAACTGCAGTTGAATCACACTGCAGTCTTTTGATACCTGGATCTTGGTTGTTTTGAATTAGTGATTCTCTTTTAAAGGAATAGAATCCCGGCTTTAACGTTTAATCTGGAGTGCTGAAGTGTCTACTGGCCACTGCTGAATTGAGTCTTAACGCTGACAGGTTAGGACACACGGTATAAAGGCTATGACCTTTAGTGAATGCAGCGCACCATTAGTTCTCTGCACTATACATTTACCGGCATCTTTGTCCGGTTTCTAAATCAATGTTTATCACGGCGACCCAAGGATGTGAAACGGAGATGTATAAACCTAGTTGGCAGGGAATAAAAGAAAAGTGATGAATTCAGCATTAAAGCAATCTCCTTGAAGAAGTAGCAAAAAATTCTCTCCACCCATCTTTCTTATTCATCCCACTTTCTTTTATTCGTCATTCATCCACTTGGTCTGTTTCTGTCATTCCTTTGCTTACGGTGTATCGGCTCCCTCTGACTCATTCTCCTCTGAATTTCTTCCCCACTCACTCCTTCCACCACCAAAACTCCTTCCGTCAGCTACCCCCCCTATCCCACCCTACCCCACCCCACCCCCTCTACTCAGTTTCAGTCTTGGTGGCCTCCCCAGAGTGTGGTGTGTCTAACCAAGCTGTCCATGGCTGTCTGTCAGTCACACATCAACTCTGAGCCTTGGGGGAGAAACAGAGGAGGGAGGGGGAAGGTGGAAGGCCGTGGTTACTGTAGGAAGGACTTATGACTGGTTTGCATGCTTGCCTGCGTGTGTGTGTGTGTTTTGATGTGTGCATGTATGCATCTAGGTCACTGTCTCCTTATGCATGTATGCATCTTAGTACTAGACCAGCACCAAGAAACAAAAAAAAAAACCCACTGACCACCTCTTTCGTCTTTCCTAAACCCCCACGTCGGCTTTCCCCTCTCTCTCCTCTCATTTCATTTTTTCCTGTCGGCTCCCTCTTACAATTTTTTTGAGTCCCCGCTCCCTGCGTTCTCTCCCTCCTGCCTCTCTCTTCAAATGACAGGCTCCCCTGTTAGCCCCTGTCACCATAGCTGCCACCCTGGCAGCGAGTGATACAGTGTGAAGCTGTGTGGGAGTTCTCTGTGGTGCTGAAGATGTTTCAGTCTTATTTTATTCTCCACCGGCGAGGCTTACAGGTCCGGATTATGAATGTAAATATCAAATTAAGTGTCTCCTAAATGCCTGAATGCTCCAGCGTTGACCTCAAATGCCACAATATGCATATTAATTGAGCAAATATGTGGGATGCCTTAAGGAAGACTAATAATTTGGACAATTACAGGACTGATGCAATTCTGATGCAAACTAGCGTACTCACTAATTCAAAACTACATTTGTTACAGAACATATTTACTGTCTTACCCAGCCAGTCACTCAGTCGCTTTTTCACTTGCTTCCATTTAGTGCCCATTTTGTGTATTAATCCGCAGTAGGGAGTCGAGGGGGATGAATGGGGAACCAGGTATATCTATCATTAACCGGCCCCCTGCCCACACAATCTCCTTTAGAGGGACCGCCCACAGTGACACACTCAAATTATTCATGGGAACCGCAGACCACCTAGCACCAAGCAGGAATATCACTCATCCATCCTCAGATACATGGGCACTTTAATTTGACAGTGTGAAATTGGAGCGCCTCTGAAGAACCTTTCCCAAAACCCTATTCCCTCTTTATTCACTGTCACTGGTCTCTGAAATTCGTGAAAACTTATAATTTGCTTTTTTTTATGATATTCACAGAAATATGATCTCTCTCTTCCTCCTCACTATTTTTTTATCTCAAACTTTTATTACAATTCTAGTGCAGCCAAGTCCTTCTAAAATTCATTCTACTTTTCTACATTGTCTCTCAATAGTATCCCTCTCATAAAACCCTCTGTCATTCACTGCTATTCATGACACACTCTCTCTCTCTCTCTCACTCTCTCTCTCTCTCTCTCCCTCTCTCTCATCTCTATCCTCCCTGGTAAAGTAGAACAATACAGGCAGAGAGCTAATGACAGTGCTATCTGATGCGGAGCGAGGAGTGAGCCTCTGACATCCACTATACTTTATAAGCTGTGATTTTAGTAATTAAATATTAAGAATAGCCTAATTAGCTGATTCTCTCTCTATAAATAAAACATAATCAATGTCCATGAGTAGCAGTTTCTCTGGATTTGGAAGCAGCTATTGGTGTTTTATCTGCAAATTAACGCTAATAGGCACTTTCCGTGACAGAAAATGTATCCTTATAGTTATCGTACAGTGCAGCTGTATATTGACTTTGATTTATACTAATTAATGACATTATATGTTTCCATAAGTAGCATTTATGCCTCATTATTGTGTACTTATTGTTTGCAAAGTCCCAATATTATGTAACTAAGAAGGAAACAAATATATTACGTGTAACTGTATATTCACTGTACATATCATCACTGCTAGCAGGAATATGCCTCTGTTTTGTGGCTCTGGACTTAGTGAATTCACACTGAGACGCCTTGGGCTATGGATCTGGGTGAGTGTTTTCTGATAGATGTGCCTCTCCACTCCACTTCAGCCTCAGCACAAATACTTCAGAGTGGGAGAGGCTAAGAACACATTTACTCCCAGTTGCACATACTGCCCTACTTTAGTCCAACACTACTGCGGCTCCCAGTCTTCCTTTTTACTGACGTTTGGAGAGCCATTTGGTTTGCTCTGAATAGGATGTGCCACGAGGAAATGGACGACAACATTTCAGAGGATTTTTCAGAACTTTCATGTCTTCTCATGTCCCCTGCAAAAGCAATGGATCCTTTTTCAGATAGGGCGGTTCACGCTCTTCATTAAAAAAAAGTATTCATTGGTACCAGTGAAACTCCAGTGCACCTGCTCCCTGGTTGTTATATAAACCTGAAGGTAAAAGTGAAACAATAAAAAAGAAA